>NC_086047.1:20704198-20705552 GCF_947568885.1 Cydia strobilella
TAGGTTAGGTTAGGTTAGGTTAGGTTAGGTTAGGTTAGGTTAGGTTAGGTTAGGTTAGGTTAGGTTAGGTTAGGTTAGGTTAGGTTAGGTTAGGTTAGGTTAGTTAGGTTAGGTTAGGGTTAGGTTAGGTTAGGTTAGGTTAGGTTAGGTTAGGTTAGGTTAGGTTAGGTTAGGTTAGGTTAGGTTAGGTTAGGTTAGGTTAGGTTAGGTTAGGTTAGGTTAGGTTAGGTTAGGTTAGGTTAGGTTAGGTTAGGTTAGGTTAGGTTAGGTTAGGTTAGGTTAGGTTAGGTTAGGTTAGGTTAGGTTAGGTTAGGTTAGGTTAGGTTAGGTTAGGTTAGGTTAGGTTAGGTTAGGTTAGGTTAGGTTAGGTTAGGTTAGGTTAGGTTAGGTTAGGTTAGGTTAGGTTAGGTTAGGTTAGGTTAGGTTAGGTTAGGTTAGGTTAGGTTAGGTTAGGTTAGGTTAGGTTAGGTAGGTTAGGTTAGGTTAGGTTAGTTAGGTTAGGTTAGGTTAGGTTAGGTTAGGTTAGGTTAGGTTAGGTTAGGTTAGGTTAGGTTAGGTTAGGTTAGGTTAGGTTAGGTTAGGTTAGGTTAGGTTAGGTTAGGTTAGGTTAGGTTAGGTTAGGTTAGGTTAGGTTAGGTTAGGTTAGGTTAGGTTAGGTTAGGTTAGGTTAGGTTAGGTTAGGTTAGGTTAGGTTAGGTTAGGTTAGGTTAGGTTAGGTTAGGTTAGGTTATAGGGTCTATTCTCGGTCGATTTCGTTCAAATTTGGCATAGGGGCTTTTTTTTACCTGATCTATCTATGGTCTTTCGCTTTTGGTATTGAATCGCCCTGCGTCTGGTACCTCCCATACATTTTTTTTGAAAATTTACGGTTTTTAATTTTTTATTAAAAACTTATAATAATTAGGTGTTTGGTTTCTACCCTACCCCAAAATTTCAATAATTGCGCATCGAATGACGTTTTTTACATTAAAATCGGATAATAAATAAAGATTTTAGACCCGGGTTAGATTATTTTTGCATTTTATTTTATTTTTTTTTAGCGTCCAAAAATTTTGAAAAAAATATATAAGGTAGGCATGCCGCACCTCGTGCACCTACTACGTGGTGCCGATAGCTCGAATTTCAAGTCCATTTTTTTTTATCTCTTACAGTTTTTGAGATATTAATTTTTTAGAGGTAAAAATATAGAGAAAACATTGCTATTACCTTCATCAGGCGCCTCGACCGATTTTGTATGGAATAAGTTAATTCCGACTCGAACTTGACCGAAATTCAGTTTGAGGAAAAATTCTGTATCTTCTAAACGGCTGGTCCGATTTTGATAGGACTTTCAACATTGGTCATGGGACGGGAA